>NC_134228.1:0-20000 GCF_965140235.1 Caretta caretta | reverse complement strand
AGGGTTAGGGTTAGGGTTAGGGTTAGGGTTAGGGTTAGGGTTAGGGTTAGGGTTAGGGTTAGGGTTAGGGTTAGGGTTAGGGTTAGGGTTAGGGTTAGGGTTAGGGTTAGGGTTAGGGTTAGGGTTAGGGTTAGGGTTAGGGTTAGGGTTAGGGTTAGGGTTAGGGTTAGGGTTAGGGTTAGGGTTAGGGTTAGGGTTAGGGTTAGGGTTAGGGTTAGGGTTAGGGTTAGGGTTAGGGTTAGGGTTAGGGTTAGGGTTAGGGTTAGGGTTAGGGTTAGGGTTAGGGTTAGGGTTAGGGTTAGGGTTAGGGTTAGGGTTAGGGTTAGGGTTAGGGTTAGGGTTAGGGTTAGGGTTAGGGTTAGGGTTAGGGTTAGGGTTAGGGTTAGGGTTAGGGTTAGGGTTAGGGTTAGGGTTAGGGTTAGGGTTAGGGTTAGGGTTAGGGTTAGGGTTAGGGTTAGGGTTAGGGTTAGGGTTAGGGTTAGGGTTAGGGTTAGGGTTAGGGTTAGGGTTAGGGTTAGGGTTAGGGTTAGGGTTAGGGTTAGGGTTAGGGTTAGGGTTAGGGTTAGGGTTAGGGTTAGGGTTAGGGTTAGGGTTAGGGTTAGGGTTAGGGTTAGGGTTAGGGTTAGGGTTAGGGTTAGGGTTAGGGTTAGGGTTAGGGTTAGGGTTAGGGTTAGGGTTAGGGTTAGGGTTAGGGTTAGGGTTAGGGTTAGGGTTAGGGTTAGGGTTAGGGTTAGGGTTAGGGTTAGGGTTAGGGTTAGGGTTAGGGTTAGGGTTAGGGTTAGGGTTAGGGTTAGGGTTAGGGTTAGGGTTAGGGTTAGGGTTAGGGTTAGGGTTAGGGTTAGGGTTAGGGTTAGGGTTAGGGTTAGGGTTAGGGTTAGGGTTAGGGTTAGGGTTAGGGTTAGGGTTAGGGTTAGGGTTAGGGTTAGGGTTAGGGTTAGGGTTAGGGTTAGGGTTAGGGTTAGGGTTAGGGTTAGGGTTAGGGTTAGGGTTAGGGTTAGGGTTAGGGTTAGGGTTAGGGTTAGGGTTAGGGTTAGGGTTAGGGTTAGGGTTAGGGTTAGGGTTAGGGTTAGGGTTAGGGTTAGGGTTAGGGTTAGGGTTAGGGTTAGGGTTAGGGTTAGGGTTAGGGTTAGGGTTAGGGTTAGGGTTAGGGTTAGGGTTAGGGTTAGGGTTAGGGTTAGGGTTAGGGTTAGGGTTAGGGTTAGGGTTAGGGTTAGGGTTAGGGTTAGGGTTAGGGTTAGGGTTAGGGTTAGGGTTAGGGTTAGGGTTAGGGTTAGGGTTAGGGTTAGGGTTAGGGTTAGGGTTAGGGTTAGGGTTAGGGTTAGGGTTAGGGTTAGGGTTAGGGTTAGGGTTAGGGTTAGGGTTAGGGTTAGGGTTAGGGTTAGGGTTAGGGTTAGGGTTAGGGTTAGGGTTAGGGTTAGGGTTAGGGTTAGGGTTAGGGTTAGGGTTAGGGTTAGGGTTAGGGTTAGGGTTAGGGTTAGGGTTAGGGTTAGGGTTAGGGTTAGGGTTAGGGTTAGGGTTAGGGTTAGGGTTAGGGTTAGGGTTAGGGTTAGGGTTAGGGTTAGGGTTAGGGTTAGGGTTAGGGTTAGGGTTAGGGTTAGGGTTAGGGTTAGGGTTAGGGTTAGGGTTAGGGTTAGGGTTAGGGTTAGGGTTAGGGTTAGGGTTAGGGTTAGGGTTAGGGTTAGGGTTAGGGTTAGGGTTAGGGTTAGGGTTAGGGTTAGGGTTAGGGTTAGGGTTAGGGTTAGGGTTAGGGTTAGGGTTAGGGTTAGGGTTAGGGTTAGGGTTAGGGTTAGGGTTAGGGTTAGGGTTAGGGTTAGGGTTAGGGTTAGGGTTAGGGTTAGGGTTAGGGTTAGGGTTAGGGTTAGGGTTAGGGTTAGGGTTAGGGTTAGGGTTAGGGTTAGGGTTAGGGTTAGGGTTAGGGTTAGGGTTAGGGTTAGGGTTAGGGTTAGGGTTAGGGTTAGGGTTAGGGTTAGGGTTAGGGTTAGGGTTAGGGTTAGGGTTAGGGTTAGGGTTAGGGTTAGGGTTAGGGTTAGGGTTAGGGTTAGGGTTAGGGTTAGGGTTAGGGTTAGGGTTAGGGTTAGGGTTAGGGTTAGGGTTAGGGTTAGGGTTAGGGTTAGGGTTAGGGTTAGGGTTAGGGTTAGGGTTAGGGTTAGGGTTAGGGTTAGGGTTAGGGTTAGGGTTAGGGTTAGGGTTAGGGTTAGGGTTAGGGTTAGGGTTAGGGTTAGGGTTAGGGTTAGGGTTAGGGTTAGGGTTAGGGTTAGGGTTAGGGTTAGGGTTAGGGTTAGGGTTAGGGTTAGGGTTAGGGTTAGGGTTAGGGTTAGGGTTAGGGTTAGGGTTAGGGTTAGGGTTAGGGTTAGGGTTAGGGTTAGGGTTAGGGTTAGGGTTAGGGTTAGGGTTAGGGTTAGGGTTAGGGTTAGGGTTAGGGTTAGGGTTAGGGTTAGGGTTAGGGTTAGGGTTAGGGTTAGGGTTAGGGTTAGGGTTAGGGTTAGGGTTAGGGTTAGGGTTAGGGTTAGGGTTAGGGTTAGGGTTAGGGTTAGGGTTAGGGTTAGGGTTAGGGTTAGGGTTAGGGTTAGGGTTAGGGTTAGGGTTAGGGTTAGGGTTAGGGTTAGGGTTAGGGTTAGGGTTAGGGTTAGGGTTAGGGTTAGGGTTAGGGTTAGGGTTAGGGTTAGGGTTAGGGTTAGGGTTAGGGTTAGGGTTAGGGTTAGGGTTAGGGTTAGGGTTAGGGTTAGGGTTAGGGTTAGGGTTAGGGTTAGGGTTAGGGTTAGGGTTAGGGTTAGGGTTAGGGTTAGGGTTAGGGTTAGGGTTAGGGTTAGGGTTAGGGTTAGGGTTAGGGTTAGGGTTAGGGTTAGGGTTAGGGTTAGGGTTAGGGTTAGGGTTAGGGTTAGGGTTAGGGTTAGGGTTAGGGTTAGGGTTAGGGTTAGGGTTAGGGTTAGGGTTAGGGTTAGGGTTAGGGTTAGGGTTAGGGTTAGGGTTAGGGTTAGGGTTAGGGTTAGGGTTAGGGTTAGGGTTAGGGTTAGGGTTAGGGTTAGGGTTAGGGTTAGGGTTAGGGTTAGGGTTAGGGTTAGGGTTAGGGTTAGGGTTAGGGTTAGGGTTAGGGTTAGGGTTAGGGTTAGGGTTAGGGTTAGGGTTAGGGTTAGGGTTAGGGTTAGGGTTAGGGTTAGGGTTAGGGTTAGGGTTAGGGTTAGGGTTAGGGTTAGGGTTAGGGTTAGGGTTAGGGTTAGGGTTAGGGTTAGGGTTAGGGTTAGGGTTAGGGTTAGGGTTAGGGTTAGGGTTAGGGTTAGGGTTAGGGTTAGGGTTAGGGTTAGGGTTAGGGTTAGGGTTAGGGTTAGGGTTAGGGTTAGGGTTAGGGTTAGGGTTAGGGTTAGGGTTAGGGTTAGGGTTAGGGTTAGGGTTAGGGTTAGGGTTAGGGTTAGGGTTAGGGTTAGGGTTAGGGTTAGGGTTAGGGTTAGGGTTAGGGTTAGGGTTAGGGTTAGGGTTAGGGTTAGGGTTAGGGTTAGGGTTAGGGTTAGGGTTAGGGTTAGGGTTAGGGTTAGGGTTAGGGTTAGGGTTAGGGTTAGGGTTAGGGTTAGGGTTAGGGTTAGGGTTAGGGTTAGGGTTAGGGTTAGGGTTAGGGTTAGGGTTAGGGTTAGGGTTAGGGTTAGGGTTAGGGTTAGGGTTAGGGTTAGGGTTAGGGTTAGGGTTAGGGTTAGGGTTAGGGTTAGGGTTAGGGTTAGGGTTAGGGTTAGGGTTAGGGTTAGGGTTAGGGTTAGGGTTAGGGTTAGGGTTAGGGTTAGGGTTAGGGTTAGGGTTAGGGTTAGGGTTAGGGTTAGGGTTAGGGTTAGGGTTAGGGTTAGGGTTAGGGTTAGGGTTAGGGTTAGGGTTAGGGTTAGGGTTAGGGTTAGGGTTAGGGTTAGGGTTAGGGTTAGGGTTAGGGTTAGGGTTAGGGTTAGGGTTAGGGTTAGGGTTAGGGTTAGGGTTAGGGTTAGGGTTAGGGTTAGGGTTAGGGTTAGGGTTAGGGTTAGGGTTAGGGTTAGGGTTAGGGTTAGGGTTAGGGTTAGGGTTAGGGTTAGGGTTAGGGTTAGGGTTAGGGTTAGGGTTAGGGTTAGGGTTAGGGTTAGGGTTAGGGTTAGGGTTAGGGTTAGGGTTAGGGTTAGGGTTAGGGTTAGGGTTAGGGTTAGGGTTAGGGTTAGGGTTAGGGTTAGGGTTAGGGTTAGGGTTAGGGTTAGGGTTAGGGTTAGGGTTAGGGTTAGGGTTAGGGTTAGGGTTAGGGTTAGGGTTAGGGTTAGGGTTAGGGTTAGGGTTAGGGTTAGGGTTAGGGTTAGGGTTAGGGTTAGGGTTAGGGTTAGGGTTAGGGTTAGGGTTAGGGTTAGGGTTAGGGTTAGGGTTAGGGTTAGGGTTAGGGTTAGGGTTAGGGTTAGGGTTAGGGTTAGGGTTAGGGTTAGGGTTAGGGTTAGGGTTAGGGTTAGGGTTAGGGTTAGGGTTAGGGTTAGGGTTAGGGTTAGGGTTAGGGTTAGGGTTAGGGTTAGGGTTAGGGTTAGGGTTAGGGTTAGGGTTAGGGTTAGGGTTAGGGTTAGGGTTAGGGTTAGGGTTAGGGTTAGGGTTAGGGTTAGGGTTAGGGTTAGGGTTAGGGTTAGGGTTAGGGTTAGGGTTAGGGTTAGGGTTAGGGTTAGGGTTAGGGTTAGGGTTAGGGTTAGGGTTAGGGTTAGGGTTAGGGTTAGGGTTAGGGTTAGGGTTAGGGTTAGGGTTAGGGTTAGGGTTAGGGTTAGGGTTAGGGTTAGGGTTAGGGTTAGGGTTAGGGTTAGGGTTAGGGTTAGGGTTAGGGTTAGGGTTAGGGTTAGGGTTAGGGTTAGGGTTAGGGTTAGGGTTAGGGTTAGGGTTAGGGTTAGGGTTAGGGTTAGGGTTAGGGTTAGGGTTAGGGTTAGGGTTAGGGTTAGGGTTAGGGTTAGGGTTAGGGTTAGGGTTAGGGTTAGGGTTAGGGTTAGGGTTAGGGTTAGGGTTAGGGTTAGGGTTAGGGTTAGGGTTAGGGTTAGGGTTAGGGTTAGGGTTAGGGTTAGGGTTAGGGTTAGGGTTAGGGTTAGGGTTAGGGTTAGGGTTAGGGTTAGGGTTAGGGTTAGGGTTAGGGTTAGGGTTAGGGTTAGGGTTAGGGTTAGGGTTAGGGTTAGGGTTAGGGTTAGGGTTAGGGTTAGGGTTAGGGTTAGGGTTAGGGTTAGGGTTAGGGTTAGGGTTAGGGTTAGGGTTAGGGTTAGGGTTAGGGTTAGGGTTAGGGTTAGGGTTAGGGTTAGGGTTAGGGTTAGGGTTAGGGTTAGGGTTAGGGTTAGGGTTAGGGTTAGGGTTAGGGTTAGGGTTAGGGTTAGGGTTAGGGTTAGGGTTAGGGTTAGGGTTAGGGTTAGGGTTAGGGTTAGGGTTAGGGTTAGGGTTAGGGTTAGGGTTAGGGTTAGGGTTAGGGTTAGGGTTAGGGTTAGGGTTAGGGTTAGGGTTAGGGTTAGGGTTAGGGTTAGGGTTAGGGTTAGGGTTAGGGTTAGGGTTAGGGTTAGGGTTAGGGTTAGGGTTAGGGTTAGGGTTAGGGTTAGGGTTAGGGTTAGGGTTAGGGTTAGGGTTAGGGTTAGGGTTAGGGTTAGGGTTAGGGTTAGGGTTAGGGTTAGGGTTAGGGTTAGGGTTAGGGTTAGGGTTAGGGTTAGGGTTAGGGTTAGGGTTAGGGTTAGGGTTAGGGTTAGGGTTAGGGTTAGGGTTAGGGTTAGGGTTAGGGTTAGGGTTAGGGTTAGGGTTAGGGTTAGGGTTAGGGTTAGGGTTAGGGTTAGGGTTAGGGTTAGGGTTAGGGTTAGGGTTAGGGTTAGGGTTAGGGTTAGGGTTAGGGTTAGGGTTAGGGTTAGGGTTAGGGTTAGGGTTAGGGTTAGGGTTAGGGTTAGGGTTAGGGTTAGGGTTAGGGTTAGGGTTAGGGTTAGGGTTAGGGTTAGGGTTAGGGTTAGGGTTAGGGTTAGGGTTAGGGTTAGGGTTAGGGTTAGGGTTAGGGTTAGGGTTAGGGTTAGGGTTAGGGTTAGGGTTAGGGTTAGGGTTAGGGTTAGGGTTAGGGTTAGGGTTAGGGTTAGGGTTAGGGTTAGGGTTAGGGTTAGGGTTAGGGTTAGGGTTAGGGTTAGGGTTAGGGTTAGGGTTAGGGTTAGGGTTAGGGTTAGGGTTAGGGTTAGGGTTAGGGTTAGGGTTAGGGTTAGGGTTAGGGTTAGGGTTAGGGTTAGGGTTAGGGTTAGGGTTAGGGTTAGGGTTAGGGTTAGGGTTAGGGTTAGGGTTAGGGTTAGGGTTAGGGTTAGGGTTAGGGTTAGGGTTAGGGTTAGGGTTAGGGTTAGGGTTAGGGTTAGGGTTAGGGTTAGGGTTAGGGTTAGGGTTAGGGTTAGGGTTAGGGTTAGGGTTAGGGTTAGGGTTAGGGTTAGGGTTAGGGTTAGGGTTAGGGTTAGGGTTAGGGTTAGGGTTAGGGTTAGGGTTAGGGTTAGGGTTAGGGTTAGGGTTAGGGTTAGGGTTAGGGTTAGGGTTAGGGTTAGGGTTAGGGTTAGGGTTAGGGTTAGGGTTAGGGTTAGGGTTAGGGTTAGGGTTAGGGTTAGGGTTAGGGTTAGGGTTAGGGTTAGGGTTAGGGTTAGGGTTAGGGTTAGGGTTAGGGTTAGGGTTAGGGTTAGGGTTAGGGTTAGGGTTAGGGTTAGGGTTAGGGTTAGGGTTAGGGTTAGGGTTAGGGTTAGGGTTAGGGTTAGGGTTAGGGTTAGGGTTAGGGTTAGGGTTAGGGTTAGGGTTAGGGTTAGGGTTAGGGTTAGGGTTAGGGTTAGGGTTAGGGTTAGGGTTAGGGTTAGGGTTAGGGTTAGGGTTAGGGTTAGGGTTAGGGTTAGGGTTAGGGTTAGGGTTAGGGTTAGGGTTAGGGTTAGGGTTAGGGTTAGGGTTAGGGTTAGGGTTAGGGTTAGGGTTAGGGTTAGGGTTAGGGTTAGGGTTAGGGTTAGGGTTAGGGTTAGGGTTAGGGTTAGGGTTAGGGTTAGGGTTAGGGTTAGGGTTAGGGTTAGGGTTAGGGTTAGGGTTAGGGTTAGGGTTAGGGTTAGGGTTAGGGTTAGGGTTAGGGTTAGGGTTAGGGTTAGGGTTAGGGTTAGGGTTAGGGTTAGGGTTAGGGTTAGGGTTAGGGTTAGGGTTAGGGTTAGGGTTAGGGTTAGGGTTAGGGTTAGGGTTAGGGTTAGGGTTAGGGTTAGGGTTAGGGTTAGGGTTAGGGTTAGGGTTAGGGTTAGGGTTAGGGTTAGGGTTAGGGTTAGGGTTAGGGTTAGGGTTAGGGTTAGGGTTAGGGTTAGGGTTAGGGTTAGGGTTAGGGTTAGGGTTAGGGTTAGGGTTAGGGTTAGGGTTAGGGTTAGGGTTAGGGTTAGGGTTAGGGTTAGGGTTAGGGTTAGGGTTAGGGTTAGGGTTAGGGTTAGGGTTAGGGTTAGGGTTAGGGTTAGGGTTAGGGTTAGGGTTAGGGTTAGGGTTAGGGTTAGGGTTAGGGTTAGGGTTAGGGTTAGGGTTAGGGTTAGGGTTAGGGTTAGGGTTAGGGTTAGGGTTAGGGTTAGGGTTAGGGTTAGGGTTAGGGTTAGGGTTAGGGTTAGGGTTAGGGTTAGGGTTAGGGTTAGGGTTAGGGTTAGGGTTAGGGTTAGGGTTAGGGTTAGGGTTAGGGTTAGGGTTAGGGTTAGGGTTAGGGTTAGGGTTAGGGTTAGGGTTAGGGTTAGGGTTAGGGTTAGGGTTAGGGTTAGGGTTAGGGTTAGGGTTAGGGTTAGGGTTAGGGTTAGGGTTAGGGTTAGGGTTAGGGTTAGGGTTAGGGTTAGGGTTAGGGTTAGGGTTAGGGTTAGGGTTAGGGTTAGGGTTAGGGTTAGGGTTAGGGTTAGGGTTAGGGTTAGGGTTAGGGTTAGGGTTAGGGTTAGGGTTAGGGTTAGGGTTAGGGTTAGGGTTAGGGTTAGGGTTAGGGTTAGGGTTAGGGTTAGGGTTAGGGTTAGGGTTAGGGTTAGGGTTAGGGTTAGGGTTAGGGTTAGGGTTAGGGTTAGGGTTAGGGTTAGGGTTAGGGTTAGGGTTAGGGTTAGGGTTAGGGTTAGGGTTAGGGTTAGGGTTAGGGTTAGGGTTAGGGTTAGGGTTAGGGTTAGGGTTAGGGTTAGGGTTAGGGTTAGGGTTAGGGTTAGGGTTAGGGTTAGGGTTAGGGTTAGGGTTAGGGTTAGGGTTAGGGTTAGGGTTAGGGTTAGGGTTAGGGTTAGGGTTAGGGTTAGGGTTAGGGTTAGGGTTAGGGTTAGGGTTAGGGTTAGGGTTAGGGTTAGGGTTAGGGTTAGGGTTAGGGTTAGGGTTAGGGTTAGGGTTAGGGTTAGGGTTAGGGTTAGGGTTAGGGTTAGGGTTAGGGTTAGGGTTAGGGTTAGGGTTAGGGTTAGGGTTAGGGTTAGGGTTAGGGTTAGGGTTAGGGTTAGGGTTAGGGTTAGGGTTAGGGTTAGGGTTAGGGTTAGGGTTAGGGTTAGGGTTAGGGTTAGGGTTAGGGTTAGGGTTAGGGTTAGGGTTAGGGTTAGGGTTAGGGTTAGGGTTAGGGTTAGGGTTAGGGTTAGGGTTAGGGTTAGGGTTAGGGTTAGGGTTAGGGTTAGGGTTAGGGTTAGGGTTAGGGTTAGGGTTAGGGTTAGGGTTAGGGTTAGGGTTAGGGTTAGGGTTAGGGTTAGGGTTAGGGTTAGGGTTAGGGTTAGGGTTAGGGTTAGGGTTAGGGTTAGGGTTAGGGTTAGGGTTAGGGTTAGGGTTAGGGTTAGGGTTAGGGTTAGGGTTAGGGTTAGGGTTAGGGTTAGGGTTAGGGTTAGGGTTAGGGTTAGGGTTAGGGTTAGGGTTAGGGTTAGGGTTAGGGTTAGGGTTAGGGTTAGGGTTAGGGTTAGGGTTAGGGTTAGGGTTAGGGTTAGGGTTAGGGTTAGGGTTAGGGTTAGGGTTAGGGTTAGGGTTAGGGTTAGGGTTAGGGTTAGGGTTAGGGTTAGGGTTAGGGTTAGGGTTAGGGTTAGGGTTAGGGTTAGGGTTAGGGTTAGGGTTAGGGTTAGGGTTAGGGTTAGGGTTAGGGTTAGGGTTAGGGTTAGGGTTAGGGTTAGGGTTAGGGTTAGGGTTAGGGTTAGGGTTAGGGTTAGGGTTAGGGTTAGGGTTAGGGTTAGGGTTAGGGTTAGGGTTAGGGTTAGGGTTAGGGTTAGGGTTAGGGTTAGGGTTAGGGTTAGGGTTAGGGTTAGGGTTAGGGTTAGGGTTAGGGTTAGGGTTAGGGTTAGGGTTAGGGTTAGGGTTAGGGTTAGGGTTAGGGTTAGGGTTAGGGTTAGGGTTAGGGTTAGGGTTAGGGTTAGGGTTAGGGTTAGGGTTAGGGTTAGGGTTAGGGTTAGGGTTAGGGTTAGGGTTAGGGTTAGGGTTAGGGTTAGGGTTAGGGTTAGGGTTAGGGTTAGGGTTAGGGTTAGGGTTAGGGTTAGGGTTAGGGTTAGGGTTAGGGTTAGGGTTAGGGTTAGGGTTAGGGTTAGGGTTAGGGTTAGGGTTAGGGTTAGGGTTAGGGTTAGGGTTAGGGTTAGGGTTAGGGTTAGGGTTAGGGTTAGGGTTAGGGTTAGGGTTAGGGTTAGGGTTAGGGTTAGGGTTAGGGTTAGGGTTAGGGTTAGGGTTAGGGTTAGGGTTAGGGTTAGGGTTAGGGTTAGGGTTAGGGTTAGGGTTAGGGTTAGGGTTAGGGTTAGGGTTAGGGTTAGGGTTAGGGTTAGGGTTAGGGTTAGGGTTAGGGTTAGGGTTAGGGTTAGGGTTAGGGTTAGGGTTAGGGTTAGGGTTAGGGTTAGGGTTAGGGTTAGGGTTAGGGTTAGGGTTAGGGTTAGGGTTAGGGTTAGGGTTAGGGTTAGGGTTAGGGTTAGGGTTAGGGTTAGGGTTAGGGTTAGGGTTAGGGTTAGGGTTAGGGTTAGGGTTAGGGTTAGGGTTAGGGTTAGGGTTAGGGTTAGGGTTAGGGTTAGGGTTAGGGTTAGGGTTAGGGTTAGGGTTAGGGTTAGGGTTAGGGTTAGGGTTAGGGTTAGGGTTAGGGTTAGGGTTAGGGTTAGGGTTAGGGTTAGGGTTAGGGTTAGGGTTAGGGTTAGGGTTAGGGTTAGGGTTAGGGTTAGGGTTAGGGTTAGGGTTAGGGTTAGGGTTAGGGTTAGGGTTAGGGTTAGGGTTAGGGTTAGGGTTAGGGTTAGGGTTAGGGTTAGGGTTAGGGTTAGGGTTAGGGTTAGGGTTAGGGTTAGGGTTAGGGTTAGGGTTAGGGTTAGGGTTAGGGTTAGGGTTAGGGTTAGGGTTAGGGTTAGGGTTAGGGTTAGGGTTAGGGTTAGGGTTAGGGTTAGGGTTAGGGTTAGGGTTAGGGTTAGGGTTAGGGTTAGGGTTAGGGTTAGGGTTAGGGTTAGGGTTAGGGTTAGGGTTAGGGTTAGGGTTAGGGTTAGGGTTAGGGTTAGGGTTAGGGTTAGGGTTAGGGTTAGGGTTAGGGTTAGGGTTAGGGTTAGGGTTAGGGTTAGGGTTAGGGTTAGGGTTAGGGTTAGGGTTAGGGTTAGGGTTAGGGTTAGGGTTAGGGTTAGGGTTAGGGTTAGGGTTAGGGTTAGGGTTAGGGTTAGGGTTAGGGTTAGGGTTAGGGTTAGGGTTAGGGTTAGGGTTAGGGTTAGGGTTAGGGTTAGGGTTAGGGTTAGGGTTAGGGTTAGGGTTAGGGTTAGGGTTAGGGTTAGGGTTAGGGTTAGGGTTAGGGTTAGGGTTAGGGTTAGGGTTAGGGTTAGGGTTAGGGTTAGGGTTAGGGTTAGGGTTAGGGTTAGGGTTAGGGTTAGGGTTAGGGTTAGGGTTAGGGTTAGGGTTAGGGTTAGGGTTAGGGTTAGGGTTAGGGTTAGGGTTAGGGTTAGGGTTAGGGTTAGGGTTAGGGTTAGGGTTAGGGTTAGGGTTAGGGTTAGGGTTAGGGTTAGGGTTAGGGTTAGGGTTAGGGTTAGGGTTAGGGTTAGGGTTAGGGTTAGGGTTAGGGTTAGGGTTAGGGTTAGGGTTAGGGTTAGGGTTAGGGTTAGGGTTAGGGTTAGGGTTAGGGTTAGGGTTAGGGTTAGGGTTAGGGTTAGGGTTAGGGTTAGGGTTAGGGTTAGGGTTAGGGTTAGGGTTAGGGTTAGGGTTAGGGTTAGGGTTAGGGTTAGGGTTAGGGTTAGGGTTAGGGTTAGGGTTAGGGTTAGGGTTAGGGTTAGGGTTAGGGTTAGGGTTAGGGTTAGGGTTAGGGTTAGGGTTAGGGTTAGGGTTAGGGTTAGGGTTAGGGTTAGGGTTAGGGTTAGGGTTAGGGTTAGGGTTAGGGTTAGGGTTAGGGTTAGGGTTAGGGTTAGGGTTAGGGTTAGGGTTAGGGTTAGGGTTAGGGTTAGGGTTAGGGTTAGGGTTAGGGTTAGGGTTAGGGTTAGGGTTAGGGTTAGGGTTAGGGTTAGGGTTAGGGTTAGGGTTAGGGTTAGGGTTAGGGTTAGGGTTAGGGTTAGGGTTAGGGTTAGGGTTAGGGTTAGGGTTAGGGTTAGGGTTAGGGTTAGGGTTAGGGTTAGGGTTAGGGTTAGGGTTAGGGTTAGGGTTAGGGTTAGGGTTAGGGTTAGGGTTAGGGTTAGGGTTAGGGTTAGGGTTAGGGTTAGGGTTAGGGTTAGGGTTAGGGTTAGGGTTAGGGTTAGGGTTAGGGTTAGGGTTAGGGTTAGGGTTAGGGTTAGGGTTAGGGTTAGGGTTAGGGTTAGGGTTAGGGTTAGGGTTAGGGTTAGGGTTAGGGTTAGGGTTAGGGTTAGGGTTAGGGTTAGGGTTAGGGTTAGGGTTAGGGTTAGGGTTAGGGTTAGGGTTAGGGTTAGGGTTAGGGTTAGGGTTAGGGTTAGGGTTAGGGTTAGGGTTAGGGTTAGGGTTAGGGTTAGGGTTAGGGTTAGGGTTAGGGTTAGGGTTAGGGTTAGGGTTAGGGTTAGGGTTAGGGTTAGGGTTAGGGTTAGGGTTAGGGTTAGGGTTAGGGTTAGGGTTAGGGTTAGGGTTAGGGTTAGGGTTAGGGTTAGGGTTAGGGTTAGGGTTAGGGTTAGGGTTAGGGTTAGGGTTAGGGTTAGGGTTAGGGTTAGGGTTAGGGTTAGGGTTAGGGTTAGGGTTAGGGTTAGGGTTAGGGTTAGGGTTAGGGTTAGGGTTAGGGTTAGGGTTAGGGTTAGGGTTAGGGTTAGGGTTAGGGTTAGGGTTAGGGTTAGGGTTAGGGTTAGGGTTAGGGTTAGGGTTAGGGTTAGGGTTAGGGTTAGGGTTAGGGTTAGGGTTAGGGTTAGGGTTAGGGTTAGGGTTAGGGTTAGGGTTAGGGTTAGGGTTAGGGTTAGGGTTAGGGTTAGGGTTAGGGTTAGGGTTAGGGTTAGGGTTAGGGTTAGGGTTAGGGTTAGGGTTAGGGTTAGGGTTAGGGTTAGGGTTAGGGTTAGGGTTAGGGTTAGGGTTAGGGTTAGGGTTAGGGTTAGGGTTAGGGTTAGGGTTAGGGTTAGGGTTAGGGTTAGGGTTAGGGTTAGGGTTAGGGTTAGGGTTAGGGTTAGGGTTAGGGTTAGGGTTAGGGTTAGGGTTAGGGTTAGGGTTAGGGTTAGGGTTAGGGTTAGGGTTAGGGTTAGGGTTAGGGTTAGGGTTAGGGTTAGGGTTAGGGTTAGGGTTAGGGTTAGGGTTAGGGTTAGGGTTAGGGTTAGGGTTAGGGTTAGGGTTAGGGTTAGGGTTAGGGTTAGGGTTAGGGTTAGGGTTAGGGTTAGGGTTAGGGTTAGGGTTAGGGTTAGGGTTAGGGTTAGGGTTAGGGTTAGGGTTAGGGTTAGGGTTAGGGTTAGGGTTAGGGTTAGGGTTAGGGTTAGGGTTAGGGTTAGGGTTAGGGTTAGGGTTAGGGTTAGGGTTAGGGTTAGGGTTAGGGTTAGGGTTAGGGTTAGGGTTAGGGTTAGGGTTAGGGTTAGGGTTAGGGTTAGGGTTAGGGTTAGGGTTAGGGTTAGGGTTAGGGTTAGGGTTAGGGTTAGGGTTAGGGTTAGGGTTAGGGTTAGGGTTAGGGTTAGGGTTAGGGTTAGGGTTAGGGTTAGGGTTAGGGTTAGGGTTAGGGTTAGGGTTAGGGTTAGGGTTAGGGTTAGGGTTAGGGTTAGGGTTAGGGTTAGGGTTAGGGTTAGGGTTAGGGTTAGGGTTAGGGTTAGGGTTAGGGTTAGGGTTAGGGTTAGGGTTAGGGTTAGGGTTAGGGTTAGGGTTAGGGTTAGGGTTAGGGTTAGGGTTAGGGTTAGGGTTAGGGTTAGGGTTAGGGTTAGGGTTAGGGTTAGGGTTAGGGTTAGGGTTAGGGTTAGGGTTAGGGTTAGGGTTAGGGTTAGGGTTAGGGTTAGGGTTAGGGTTAGGGTTAGGGTTAGGGTTAGGGTTAGGGTTAGGGTTAGGGTTAGGGTTAGGGTTAGGGTTAGGGTTAGGGTTAGGGTTAGGGTTAGGGTTAGGGTTAGGGTTAGGGTTAGGGTTAGGGTTAGGGTTAGGGTTAGGGTTAGGGTTAGGGTTAGGGTTAGGGTTAGGGTTAGGGTTAGGGTTAGGGTTAGGGTTAGGGTTAGGGTTAGGGTTAGGGTTAGGGTTAGGGTTAGGGTTAGGGTTAGGGTTAGGGTTAGGGTTAGGGTTAGGGTTAGGGTTAGGGTTAGGGTTAGGGTTAGGGTTAGGGTTAGGGTTAGGGTTAGGGTTAGGGTTAGGGTTAGGGTTAGGGTTAGGGTTAGGGTTAGGGTTAGGGTTAGGGTTAGGGTTAGGGTTAGGGTTAGGGTTAGGGTTAGGGTTAGGGTTAGGGTTAGGGTTAGGGTTAGGGTTAGGGTTAGGGTTAGGGTTAGGGTTAGGGTTAGGGTTAGGGTTAGGGTTAGGGTTAGGGTTAGGGTTAGGGTTAGGGTTAGGGTTAGGGTTAGGGTTAGGGTTAGGGTTAGGGTTAGGGTTAGGGTTAGGGTTAGGGTTAGGGTTAGGGTTAGGGTTAGGGTTAGGGTTAGGGTTAGGGTTAGGGTTAGGGTTAGGGTTAGGGTTAGGGTTAGGGTTAGGGTTAGGGTTAGGGTTAGGGTTAGGGTTAGGGTTAGGGTTAGGGTTAGGGTTAGGGTTAGGGTTAGGGTTAGGGTTAGGGTTAGGGTTAGGGTTAGGGTTAGGGTTAGGGTTAGGGTTAGGGTTAGGGTTAGGGTTAGGGTTAGGGTTAGGGTTAGGGTTAGGGTTAGGGTTAGGGTTAGGGTTAGGGTTAGGGTTAGGGTTAGGGTTAGGGTTAGGGTTAGGGTTAGGGTTAGGGTTAGGGTTAGGGTTAGGGTTAGGGTTAGGGTTAGGGTTAGGGTTAGGGTTAGGGTTAGGGTTAGGGTTAGGGTTAGGGTTAGGGTTAGGGTTAGGGTTAGGGTTAGGGTTAGGGTTAGGGTTAGGGTTAGGGTTAGGGTTAGGGTTAGGGTTAGGGTTAGGGTTAGGGTTAGGGTTAGGGTTAGGGTTAGGGTTAGGGTTAGGGTTAGGGTTAGGGTTAGGGTTAGGGTTAGGGTTAGGGTTAGGGTTAGGGTTAGGGTTAGGGTTAGGGTTAGGGTTAGGGTTAGGGTTAGGGTTAGGGTTAGGGTTAGGGTTAGGGTTAGGGTTAGGGTTAGGGTTAGGGTTAGGGTTAGGGTTAGGGTTAGGGTTAGGGTTAGGGTTAGGGTTAGGGTTAGGGTTAGGGTTAGGGTTAGGGTTAGGGTTAGGGTTAGGGTTAGGGTTAGGGTTAGGGTTAGGGTTAGGGTTAGGGTTAGGGTTAGGGTTAGGGTTAGGGTTAGGGTTAGGGTTAGGGTTAGGGTTAGGGTTAGGGTTAGGGTTAGGGTTAGGGTTAGGGTTAGGGTTAGGGTTAGGGTTAGGGTTAGGGTTAGGGTTAGGGTTAGGGTTAGGGTTAGGGTTAGGGTTAGGGTTAGGGTTAGGGTTAGGGTTAGGGTTAGGGTTAGGGTTAGGGTTAGGGTTAGGGTTAGGGTTAGGGTTAGGGTTAGGGTTAGGGTTAGGGTTAGGGTTAGGGTTAGGGTTAGGGTTAGGGTTAGGGTTAGGGTTAGGGTTAGGGTTAGGGTTAGGGTTAGGGTTAGGGTTAGGGTTAGGGTTAGGGTTAGGGTTAGGGTTAGGGTTAGGGTTAGGGTTAGGGTTAGGGTTAGGGTTAGGGTTAGGGTTAGGGTTAGGGTTAGGGTTAGGGTTAGGGTTAGGGTTAGGGTTAGGGTTAGGGTTAGGGTTAGGGTTAGGGTTAGGGTTAGGGTTAGGGTTAGGGTTAGGGTTAGGGTTAGGGTTAGGGTTAGGGTTAGGGTTAGGGTTAGGGTTAGGGTTAGGGTTAGGGTTAGGGTTAGGGTTAGGGTTAGGGTTAGGGTTAGGGTTAGGGTTAGGGTTAGGGTTAGGGTTAGGGTTAGGGTTAGGGTTAGGGTTAGGGTTAGGGTTAGGGTTAGGGTTAGGGTTAGGGTTAGGGTTAGGGTTAGGGTTAGGGTTAGGGTTAGGGTTAGGGTTAGGGTTAGGGTTAGGGTTAGGGTTAGGGTTAGGGTTAGGGTTAGGGTTAGGGTTAGGGTTAGGGTTAGGGTTAGGGTTAGGGTTAGGGTTAGGGTTAGGGTTAGGGTTAGGGTTAGGGTTAGGGTTAGGGTTAGGGTTAGGGTTAGGGTTAGGGTTAGGGTTAGGGTTAGGGTTAGGGTTAGGGTTAGGGTTAGGGTTAGGGTTAGGGTTAGGGTTAGGGTTAGGGTTAGGGTTAGGGTTAGGGTTAGGGTTAGGGTTAGGGTTAGGGTTAGGGTTAGGGTTAGGGTTAGGGTTAGGGTTAGGGTTAGGGTTAGGGTTAGGGTTAGGGTTAGGGTTAGGGTTAGGGTTAGGGTTAGGGTTAGGGTTAGGGTTAGGGTTAGGGTTAGGGTTAGGGTTAGGGTTAGGGTTAGGGTTAGGGTTAGGGTTAGGGTTAGGGTTAGGGTTAGGGTTAGGGTTAGGGTTAGGGTTAGGGTTAGGGTTAGGGTTAGGGTTAGGGTTAGGGTTAGGGTTAGGGTTAGGGTTAGGGTTAGGGTTAGGGTTAGGGTTAGGGTTAGGGTTAGGGTTAGGGTTAGGGTTAGGGTTAGGGTTAGGGTTAGGGTTAGGGTTAGGGTTAGGGTTAGGGTTAGGGTTAGGGTTAGGGTTAGGGTTAGGGTTAGGGTTAGGGTTAGGGTTAGGGTTAGGGTTAGGGTTAGGGTTAGGGTTAGGGTTAGGGTTAGGGTTAGGGTTAGGGTTAGGGTTAGGGTTAGGGTTAGGGTTAGGGTTAGGGTTAGGGTTAGGGTTAGGGTTAGGGTTAGGGTTAGGGTTAGGGTTAGGGTTAGGGTTAGGGTTAGGGTTAGGGTTAGGGTTAGGGTTAGGGTTAGGGTTAGGGTTAGGGTTAGGGTTAGGGTTAGGGTTAGGGTTAGGGTTAGGGTTAGGGTTAGGGTTAGGGTTAGGGTTAGGGTTAGGGTTAGGGTTAGGGTTAGGGTTAGGGTTAGGGTTAGGGTTAGGGTTAGGGTTAGGGTTAGGGTTAGGGTTAGGGTTAGGGTTAGGGTTAGGGTTAGGGTTAGGGTTAGGGTTAGGGTTAGGGTTAGGGTTAGGGTTAGGGTTAGGGTTAGGGTTAGGGTTAGGGTTAGGGTTAGGGTTAGGGTTAGGGTTAGGGTTAGGGTTAGGGTTAGGGTTAGGGTTAGGGTTAGGGTTAGGGTTAGGGTTAGGGTTAGGGTTAGGGTTAGGGTTAGGGTTAGGGTTAGGGTTAGGGTTAGGGTTAGGGTTAGGGTTAGGGTTAGGGTTAGGGTTAGGGTTAGGGTTAGGGTTAGGGTTAGGGTTAGGGTTAGGGTTAGGGTTAGGGTTAGGGTTAGGGTTAGGGTTAGGGTTAGGGTTAGGGTTAGGGTTAGGGTTAGGGTTAGGGTTAGGGTTAGGGTTAGGGTTAGGGTTAGGGTTAGGGTTAGGGTTAGGGTTAGGGTTAGGGTTAGGGTTAGGGTTAGGGTTAGGGTTAGGGTTAGGGTTAGGGTTAGGGTTAGGGTTAGGGTTAGGGTTAGGGTTAGGGTTAGGGTTAGGGTTAGGGTTAGGGTTAGGGTTAGGGTTAGGGTTAGGGTTAGGGTTAGGGTTAGGGTTAGGGTTAGGGTTAGGGTTAGGGTTAGGGTTAGGGTTAGGGTTAGGGTTAGGGTTAGGGTTAGGGTTAGGGTTAGGGTTAGGGTTAGGGTTAGGGTTAGGGTTAGGGTTAGGGTTAGGGTTAGGGTTAGGGTTAGGGTTAGGGTTAGGGTTAGGGTTAGGGTTAGGGTTAGGGTTAGGGTTAGGGTTAGGGTTAGGGTTAGGGTTAGGGTTAGGGTTAGGGTTAGGGTTAGGGTTAGGGTTAGGGTTAGGGTTAGGGTTAGGGTTAGGGTTAGGGTTAGGGTTAGGGTTAGGGTTAGGGTTAGGGTTAGGGTTAGGGTTAGGGTTAGGGTTAGGGTTAGGGTTAGGGTTAGGGTTAGGGTTAGGGTTAGGGTTAGGGTTAGGGTTAGGGTTAGGGTTAGGGTTAGGGTTAGGGTTAGGGTTAGGGTTAGGGTTAGGGTTAGGGTTAGGGTTAGGGTTAGGGTTAGGGTTAGGGTTAGGGTTAGGGTTAGGGTTAGGGTTAGGGTTAGGGTTAGGGTTAGGGTTAGGGTTAGGGTTAGGGTTAGGGTTAGGGTTAGGGTTAGGGTTAGGGTTAGGGTTAGGGTTAGGGTTAGGGTTAGGGTTAGGGTTAGGGTTAGGGTTAGGGTTAGGGTTAGGGTTAGGGTTAGGGTTAGGGTTAGGGTTAGGGTTAGGGTTAGGGTTAGGGTTAGGGTTAGGGTTAGGGTTAGGGTTAGGGTTAGGGTTAGGGTTAGGGTTAGGGTTAGGGTTAGGGTTAGGGTTAGGGTTAGGGTTAGGGTTAGGGTTAGGGTTAGGGTTAGGGTTAGGGTTAGGGTTAGGGTTAGGGTTAGGGTTAGGGTTAGGGTTAGGGTTAGGGTTAGGGTTAGGGTTAGGGTTAGGGTTAGGGTTAGGGTTAGGGTTAGGGTTAGGGTTAGGGTTAGGGTTAGGGTTAGGGTTAGGGTTAGGGTTAGGGTTAGGGTTAGGGTTAGGGTTAGGGTTAGGGTTAGGGTTAGGGTTAGGGTTAGGGTTAGGGTTAGGGTTAGGGTTAGGGTTAGGGTTAGGGTTAGGGTTAGGGTTAGGGTTAGGGTTAGGGTTAGGGTTAGGGTTAGGGTTAGGGTTAGGGTTAGGGTTAGGGTTAGGGTTAGGGTTAGGGTTAGGGTTAGGGTTAGGGTTAGGGTTAGGGTTAGGGTTAGGGTTAGGGTTAGGGTTAGGGTTAGGGTTAGGGTTAGGGTTAGGGTTAGGGTTAGGGTTAGGGTTAGGGTTAGGGTTAGGGTTAGGGTTAGGGTTAGGGTTAGGGTTAGGGTTAGGGTTAGGGTTAGGGTTAGGGTTAGGGTTAGGGTTAGGGTTAGGGTTAGGGTTAGGGTTAGGGTTAGGGTTAGGGTTAGGGTTAGGGTTAGGGTTAGGGTTAGGGTTAGGGTTAGGGTTAGGGTTAGGGTTAGGGTTAGGGTTAGGGTTAGGGTTAGGGTTAGGGTTAGGGTTAGGGTTAGGGTTAGGGTTAGGGTTAGGGTTAGGGTTAGGGTTAGGGTTAGGGTTAGGGTTAGGGTTAGGGTTAGGGTTAGGGTTAGGGTTAGGGTTAGGGTTAGGGTTAGGGTTAGGGTTAGGGTTAGGGTTAGGGTTAGGGTTAGGGTTAGGGTTAGGGTTAGGGTTAGGGTTAGGGTTAGGGTTAGGGTTAGGGTTAGGGTTAGGGTTAGGGTTAGGGTTAGGGTTAGGGTTAGGGTTAGGGTTAGGGTTAGGGTTAGGGTTAGGGTTAGGGTTAGGGTTAGGGTTAGGGTTAGGGTTAGGGTTAGGGTTAGGGTTAGGGTTAGGGTTAGGGTTAGGGTTAGGGTTAGGGTTAGGGTTAGGGTTAGGGTTAGGGTTAGGGTTAGGGTTAGGGTTAGGGTTAGGGTTAGGGTTAGGGTTAGGGTTAGGGTTAGGGTTAGGGTTAGGGTTAGGGTTAGGGTTAGGGTTAGGGTTAGGGTTAGGGTTAGGGTTAGGGTTAGGGTTAGGGTTAGGGTTAGGGTTAGGGTTAGGGTTAGGGTTAGGGTTAGGGTTAGGGTTAGGGTTAGGGTTAGGGTTAGGGTTAGGGTTAGGGTTAGGGTTAGGGTTAGGGTTAGGGTTAGGGTTAGGGTTAGGGTTAGGGTTAGGGTTAGGGTTAGGGTTAGGGTTAGGGTTAGGGTTAGGGTTAGGGTTAGGGTTAGGGTTAGGGTTAGGGTTAGGGTTAGGGTTAGGGTTAGGGTTAGGGTTAGGGTTAGGGTTAGGGTTAGGGTTAGGGTTAGGGTTAGGGTTAGGGTTAGGGTTAGGGTTAGGGTTAGGGTTAGGGTTAGGGTTAGGGTTAGGGTTAGGGTTAGGGTTAGGGTTAGGGTTAGGGTTAGGGTTAGGGTTAGGGTTAGGGTTAGGGTTAGGGTTAGGGTTAGGGTTAGGGTTAGGGTTAGGGTTAGGGTTAGGGTTAGGGTTAGGGTTAGGGTTAGGGTTAGGGTTAGGGTTAGGGTTAGGGTTAGGGTTAGGGTTAGGGTTAGGGTTAGGGTTAGGGTTAGGGTTAGGGTTAGGGTTAGGGTTAGGGTTAGGGTTAGGGTTAGGGTTAGGGTTAGGGTTAGGGTTAGGGTTAGGGTTAGGGTTAGGGTTAGGGTTAGGGTTAGGGTTAGGGTTAGGGTTAGGGTTAGGGTTAGGGTTAGGGTTAGGGTTAGGGTTAGGGTTAGGGTTAGGGTTAGGGTTAGGGTTAGGGTTAGGGTTAGGGTTAGGGTTAGGGTTAGGGTTAGGGTTAGGGTTAGGGTTAGGGTTAGGGTTAGGGTTAGGGTTAGGGTTAGGGTTAGGGTTAGGGTTAGGGTTAGGGTTAGGGTTAGGGTTAGGGTTAGGGTTAGGGTTAGGGTTAGGGTTAGGGTTAGGGTTAGGGTTAGGGTTAGGGTTAGGGTTAGGGTTAGGGTTAGGGTTAGGGTTAGGGTTAGGGTTAGGGTTCGGGTTAGGGTTAGGGTTAGGGTTAGGGTTAGGGTTAGGGTTAGGGTTAGGGTTAGGGTTAGGGTTAGGGTTAGGGTTAGGGTTAGGGTTAGGGTTAGGGTT
This sequence comes from Caretta caretta, assembly GCF_965140235.1. Classification (NCBI taxonomy): domain Eukaryota; kingdom Metazoa; phylum Chordata; order Testudines; family Cheloniidae; genus Caretta; species Caretta caretta. The sequence goes on along the minus strand of NC_134228.1, from coordinate 14 downwards.
AGGGTTAGGGTTAG